>NC_135497.1:170848826-170886326 GCF_052857255.1 Amblyomma americanum | reverse complement strand
TTATTCCACAAGAGGGTTTAGTAATCCAGAGGTCGAGGTGTTGGTATTCGCTTATCACTTCTAACATACGGCTATTGGCTGACGATTGTGTCACCTATCGCCCAATAGTCAACCAGTCCGACATTACCATCCTCCAAGAAGACCTGCTACGCGTCCAAGAGTGGTGCAAAACCTGGCTAATGTCATTAAATTCCGCTAAAACTTCCCTTCTTTCATTCTACCGCCGGCGCAACCACGAGGATGCAATTTACACAATTAACAACCTTCCCATTATATAAGTAGATTCCTATAAATATCTCGATGTCCATTTAAGTAAAAATCTAACCTGGTCGCAGCACGTTCACCATGTATTTAATTCAGCTAATCAAGTTTTAGGGTACCTGCGCCGTAACCTTGCCTTAGCACCGCGTTCCATAAAATTGCTTGCTTATTTAAAATTTGTACGGTCGAAATTGGAGTTTGCATGCGCCACCTATGATCCTAACTTTGCTAACCTCATTTACGTGCTAGAATCCGTCAAGAATCGCGCTGCAAGATTCATTTGTTCTAATGTTTCATACCACACTAGCGTTTCCGCACTAAAGTTTCAGCTTAAGCTCCCCACATTGGCCTGTCGTCGCAAGATCGCCCGTCTTTCGTTATATCATAAATTTTTCCATACCTTTAATCACGAAGTTATTCCTATCGCACGCGCTCATAGTATTTCCCGTAATGGTCACCCTAACGCCATGTACCGTGTGAAAGCCCGCACCGAAACATATCACCAGTATTTTTTCCGGAAAACAGCCCGAGACTGAAATGACCTTCCATCCGAAGTGGCAACCATCATCGACTTCAGCAAATTCAAAATCGCCATCGAAGATCATCTATATTCAAGCTAATTGCCTTCTCAGCCCACCTCTCATGTTCCCTTGAGGAAGTTTGAGGAAGAAATAAACAAATAAATAAATAAATAAATAAATAAATCTCTTAGAGAACAACCCTGTCAGCATTGTAGTGGTACAGAAAAGGTTTGTTTTAACGACATCCTCATAAAGACTGTTTTATAACGGTTAATTTTCATCTGTCATTCATTACACCATGTTATTACTTTACTGAAGTCTTGATTCAGTCTGACTTGATCGCCAACAGAAGAAATTTTTTCGTACAGCACCGAATGATCAGCGTACAGCCTGATACCAACGGAAATATGATCAACACTATCATTTGTATATAAAGTAAAAAGAAAAGCGGACCTAAAAGCGATTCCTGAGGTCGCCAGAATCAACGGGCACCTTATCGGGAACAGGCCGAATTTAGTCCTGCAAATTGATGTCGGTTAGTCAAACAACCTTTTATCCGGGCGAGTAGTTTATTAGTTTACAAAGTGTAGCCAAGTTTAGCAAGGTTCCTTTATGCTGCTTGCTGGCTAAATATGCATTTTTGTAGGCGAGCTCTGTAGGTCCGCAAGTATGCAGATGTGCTAGTCTTCTTTAAAGCAGTATTTTTTAGGCAATCGCCAGCCTGGCAAAAACGGCAAGTTCCTTTATTTGACCATCTGACACGAAATGATGTGCTAAAAATTTTGAGTCAGTCTCGACTACCTGAATGAAAGTTGGCACGAAGTACGAGACATGAACATCCCAGAGGTTTTCGCATTCAAATGCGCGGTGGCTTCACACGAGAGAACCGTTTGTTCAACGCAGTACACGGTACATTTTGTATATTTTTTTGCAGTCGACTTGTTTGGCTTGTAGTGTTGTAACTATTGTTTCATTTTTTAAATATTTCCTTTCCAGTGCTACTGATCGGCTGACTGAGTTGATTCGGTCGTCTTTTTGGCTGATTTATTTGGCCATTTTGGAGCAAGTCATGCAGCCGCAAGTCTGAGCATGCAGACCTTCAGACCATGCAGACCTTCAGCGATGAGCAAGTGCTCTGTGACTAAAAAATCACCACCACTTCGCTACCACATCACTACGATGCAGCAACGGCTGCACACGGGTCGGCGTAAGTTGGTCTTCCCGCAGCTCCCTCTGCACATTCTGACCTGGGCCGACTTCGCCGCTCGGCAATAAAAGGCTGCGTTGATCGACGAGAGTCGTCATTCTGGAGCAATCTTAGGAGCCGCGACACTGAGCACCGGTTAACTCCCTGTTCCTTCCATGCAGGTACGTGTTGGCAGTTTTTCTTGCCTGTTAATGAAAATAACGTATCTCTGGCTACTCCACTGCTCTATATTTGACGAGAATCATGTCCGAAAAACCTCGTCAATGGTTAAGGAAGTGGCAAAGGCACTGACGGAGTTATCTGTTCTTTTTATGCCAAATATGTACAACTGAAAGATGTTCAAAAAATAGTGACTGAAACCGAATGACGATTGCTCAAAAAATCTATGAGCTGGATCACTGAAAAATACGAGGGTTTCAAATGGGAAATTGTTAAGACGAGGGAGGAACCTGCTACCTCTAAAGCACAAAATGAGGAAATTAGAAACAATAACAACCGCTTCAAATCAGAAATAAAGAAAGTAAAAGAGTTCACTGGTATGCAACAGTACAGTCGCAGAAGTAACTAAGGGATAAGAGGTGTTCCTGTGGTGACAGGCCAGAACCTCCTCTCCCCCATGAAAACAATATCCGGGTGCCTGTACTCTGAAGTCTATGGGTCTGACATTTTGAGATAATTCACGGTGTAGCGACAAAGAAGAAAGATGAAGAAAATATAGTTGTCAATTTTTCTACTACAGTGCGGAATAAACTTCTGAAGATTGCAAAGAAGCCAGGAATGAACGCCTCTCACTTGGGATTTGAGGGCGAGACACCGATTTTTGTGAGTTAGCACTTTTGTCCCGCAAGCCAAGTACTCCTGGAACGGCATTGAAAGCAAAGAAAGGCAAAAACTGGAAGTTCTCACGGGTGTCAGACAGGAAAATCCTGATGCGTAAAGTTGAAAATTCAATTGTTCTTCACGTAACGAGGGCAGAAGATCTACAAGTTCTCTAACACAATGGCTGTTGGTATTAAGAAAATCAAGCAAACGAGAGAGAAAGAGAGACGATATGTCTTAATTTTGATATACACAGCATATGCAAAAATTTAGACCATATTACTACTTATTTATCACGACTGTCCTCTTTTTATAACGTAAATGCAATTACAGAAACGTGCTAAAAAGAAAATGAACGCGCTGAAATACCCATATTTACTACGATATGTTTAACAAGGTGCCGCGCATCAAAGATAGTTTGTGTAGTAAGCACTCTGTCAAATCTCTTTTTGCTTACCTCAGGTGTGGTCTTATTATTGGTACAGCATACCGTCCTCCCAACTCGAGCGTAACGGAGTCTGTCTCGAATATAGAAACTATCATCATCCCAGTAATAACTTTGAATACTACACTTGTTATAAGTGGCGATTTTTATGTAAAGCTTTTCAACGATAGTTTGAGCGAGTGCGTGTGCATGCTGCAGTCACATAACATTAAAAACATTATTTCTTCATATATTCGAATAACGCAGAAATGTTCACCCCTAAATGACCACATGTTCTGCAGCGACTAAACGGCCATGCACGCTGGCGTTTGTGAGGCAACTATTGCTGATCATAGTCCAACTGTTTTTTACCCTGCAGTTACTTATATTCCTATTGCAAAATAAGCTGTAGAGACATGAGTACTCGAATGGATTATGCCAGCGCGCGAAGCTATTGCAGAGCTTTCATTTTGCAAAATTGTACGGCAGTGACGTGAAAATTTAATGCGATAATTTCATTCGGTTCCTATCAAATGCTATAATGAAATCCACACGTGAATGCAGTCGTCACAACTACGAAGAAGCTGTGTGCCCATCGATCACTGATAATATAATTAGTGTTTAAAAAAAAGGTGTCCTTTGTCACAAATGGGAGAAAAACGAAATAAACAGGTATTATAACGGCTATTTCAACCTTTATAGAAACAAATCTGTTGCAATGATGAGGAGAGCTAAAAAAATTACTATAGCAATATTGACACAAAACTCGGCATTGATTCGAAGCAAGTGTGGAAATTTGTTAAGGACTTCGCATGACTAGCACAGACGAAACGAATTACCCCTGATGACCTTTGCGTGCAGACTGGCACCTACCCATGGCAGTCCCCAACAACTTTATTCTAAATGCAACCACTGTCGAGGAAATTGTATCTGCAGTAAGCTCACTGCAGGTTATTAAAGCCGTAGGACATGTATTAAGACCGCAATATTAAAAGATACCATTATCGTTCCCTTCATCTCGTCATGCCGTAGATTTAACCATGCGATTGAGACTAACTGCTGTCCATAATTCTAAAGCTAGTCAAAATTGTTCCTATTTACAAATGTGGCCACCAAAACGACTCAAGTAGATATCGACCAATATCAGTTGTGGGGATCTGCCCTGCAGCCGTGGTCGGCGTGCGCTCGGTAGCCGGTAGCGCACGCGACCACGGGGTGGGGTCCGGCGGTCTTGAACTGGTGGAGCAATTGCCGGCAGTAACTGCAAGGCTAATCCCACCGGTAGTTTACAACCACTCAACTCAACTGAACTCAACTGTATCAGCCGCGATTAAATGGGGGGGGGGGGGAGCATATTTATCTCCCCCATTCAACCCCACACAGCACAAAGTATTATTAATACTCTTTTTGAAAAAGTAATCGCCATTTAACCGAATATTTCTTTGTCAGAGTAATGTGGTCTGCCATCAGCAACATGGTTTCGTCCCAAATATGTCGACTTCTACAGCCATTCTAACGTTTTTTTATTTGATAAATTCAGCTCTCCACAACAACGAAATCGGCCTAAAGCGAAATAGGCCTTCTGTAAGCCTAAAGAAGGCGTTCTACACTATATCGCATTCCAATTTACTGAAAAAATTTTCAGCCTATTTGGCTGCTAAGGGTACACTGCAATTCTTCACTACAGTTACGCATCATCTCGACATCGACAACTGAAGGTTATAATTTATAATCTTGGCTTTACATATAGCAATATAAAATGCGAAGTGCCCCGAGGATCTGTCCTGAGGCCTGTAGTATTTTTCATTTATGTAAATGACCTTCCATGGGCAGTTTAATTTTCTCACATTCATATTTATGCAGATGACACCGCCCTAAAATTCACCGGTAATTCGATTTCTCTAATGCAAAATGACACGGGAAAAATTTCTTGGCCGTTTCCAACTGGTTCGCTAGCAATCAATGTTAAATTCTGCAATAACTAAATATATCGTTTTCCATTCGAGAAGACCAAACGTTGATTGCAATCAAATTATGATTTCTTTAAAAATAGTGTAATTGAATCTGTGACTTCATTTAAATATCTCGCAGTCATCTTTGATAGCAACTAAACTAGAATGATCAATTTAACAGTGCTTGTAGTAAAGCTGCGTTTGGTTCCAATGCGTTTGGCTTAAAGCTAAAGAACACTTCCTGTTGAACATATTATGCAGTTTGTATTTTTCATTTGTTTATTCATATCATACCTCTCCAACATTTAAAAAGCGAACACTAAGGATAAATTTTTCTTCCCTAAATCGTCCAAGCAACAGTCTGAAGAACTTTGAGTACAAAAATTTTCTGCCTTGCGCGATTACAAAATTCCCATTCTAGTTTAAATCGCATATTAACAAATAATTCTCCACTTCCGTTCAGCTTATGCATTTTGCCTCTTCACAACACAAGACATGCTGTTAACGGTAATTTTAGCCTTCCAGTCCATAACAATACATTCTGTGAGAGATTAACTCAATTCATTGGTACGGTCTGGCATACGTTGCCAATAGATATAAAACTGTACAGAAATTTTAAGCTCTCTTTGAAGTTATTTTTTTTGTGTGTATTCAAGTAAGGAAGTGATTTAGCTATTTTATTTAGCTGTTTCCATTTTGTTTCAGTTCGCTGTGTTTTTTGTTCTAATGTTGGTTTGCACTTTCCTTATGCGGTTGTCCAAGTGTCTTGTATTAAACAGGACACCGGGTGATCTCGCTGTCTCAATTCGCTGTTTGCATGCCGGTAAAATCTTAGTTTCCTCATTTCTTAGGCGGCTGCCCAAGTGTCTTCTTTTGGATTGGACCGTACACTAGCCATATAAGCTCTCGGTCCAAATATTTTGTACACATTTTCTTTGAATGAGCCAATAAAGCTTCCCTTGATTTGACTGTGGTTCAAAAAAGGCACGCAGTTAGAAACAAAATTTACTTGCCTTCCAGCCTTGCTACTCCAACGTTGCAGCATTACTTTGTATTCTTCATTGTAATTTCATTGTACATACTTTCTGTACACGCTGTGGGCCTTTAATCAAAAATATTCATGAGGCACTCATACTAAAAAATTCTGGAGAAAAGCACTCGTGAACGAAAAAGAGTTTATGAGCGCACTTTTTCATATATTGCAAGATTTTAATACAACAATCAATATATCCACAGATCGCCCGTCGGCAGGTTTGCATTTTTATGCTATTAACGTTTTGGCAATCGTCAAGAGTGTTCCCCGTTGGTTTGCTATGACAGTCTTAACTGCTCAATGCGAGCAATGTAAAGCTTTTAAAAGAAAGATTTTGCTACTCATCGGAAGAATGGACCATTCCCTTCAACATTTCTTTTACAGTACGTTACAGCTTTCAGTATTCAAAATTTTTGTACAAGAACGTTGGACATGATAACGGTCATTTCAAATATACAGAGCGAATAAAGTAGCGAAAAATATGGGCATGACATTGCTTTTGAGTGCACTGTATGCGCTGAATTTTTCTTCACAACATATCTGTGTCGCTTCCCCAGCTTTACGTCCCAGTACGCATCTTTTTGTGTGCAAAGTGCCGATTTCGTGTTGTTTTGCAGAATTCTTGCTTTGAATGCAAAAAAATATAATGGGCGATGTAAGGAATAATTTAATAATCAGTAACTAGCTGCAGCAATGCTACCGCGAAGCCAAATTTTAACCCAAGCCTCGAACCGTCAGAAAAATAATGTAGCAGTCTGCTGCACATTTAATGTGTCCTCTGCGGCCGAAGCAGCACCCCAACACACTGTAAATGAAAACGCGACCGTGCCAGATTTTAATTCCTACGACAGATTTTTTCATCCTAAACTCATTCCCGTTTTTTTTTTGGCTAGTGATTATGTCATTCGAGCTTTTTTTTCTGTGCCCAATTTTCAACAGGATACAAAATGTACAAAAGTCCTAAACCACGAACATCATTAATACGAGAATAATTAAAAACTTCAGGCAGAGACGATAGCTTCCGTAGTTCAAGGGCAGGAAGACTAATTACTTCTCTATTTTCTGAGCCATACACGCTGCTCACAGCAATGTTATGCTTACCCAGATATTTTAAGCTGCAATAAGCCCCTGTCGCCACTACGCTATCTTTCTATAGTCACTTCAGTATTCAGGCCAATTTTTCTACTGTTTTTATGCTTACAAAATTTTAGCGAAATATTTTGGCGACGTCATTACAAGCGTCATCATTTCCATCATTACTACGCAGAGAAAAGGTCAGCCGTTAAAATGGGCTGCAATCGAAATTACCTACATAAAATTTATTTTGTTTTAAAATCGCGTACTATAGAAGAATGCACCTGGTCTCTGCTTTTCTCACTAGAGTGAAAACCGAGCACATAATCATGAAATAACTCTTCCAGTATGGATTACTTGAACATAGCTGATTATAAAGCAGGAATTTTCCTCGGTGTTACCAAAACACACATGCAAATTCTTCATCCGAAATGTTTGTCTGGCACGAAATGGCATAAGAAGACTTTTCTTCCGAATTCTTGAGGCACACAAGGGCGTCCTATTCTGTTCTGTACATAGGGAGTTTATTGCAACCGCAGCTCGACTGGAAGTAGCCTAGCTGACGTGAGGCTCCACTGAGCGCGCACACCACCACAAAGACACAAACTTATAATTATTCAACCTGCGTTTCTGCAGCTGATTGGCTGCTTGACTGCATAGCAGCATAAATAGCGTTGCGCTAGCGCTTCCTTTTAACACCGGTATTGATGCCATGTAAAATGGAGAGTAGTAGCTCGAACACCGCAAAAATTACTTTGATACTGCAATTTAATATATGGCGGTGTTATTTCGAATGTGGCTCTGCTACAGAAAATAGTGCACCATATATGCAAAAATTCAACGTCCTCTTTATTAACTTAAGTACTGACTGCATGAGGCGTGCCGCAGTGTAAGTTTCCAGTTTAGCTTCGACTACCTCCGGTTCTTAAACACTCGCCGTTCCCTCGGCACATGGGCATTTTTGTTTTTCCCACCCATTGAAATCTGGTCACCGCGGACAGAAATCTAGCCTGGGCTGTAATGCTCAGCATTAGAACGCGATAGCAACACAGCTACCCAGGGGCGGGGGGGGGGGGGGGGGGGGGGTGCTGCATTATCTGCACATACCGAGGTATTATGCGCCCACGTTCTAGCGGTTTAACCGGTATTGATATTCGGCATCACTGTGTGGCTCGCATACTACTCTATTTCTTTCTCCGTAAAATGCTTGAAGGCATCATAAGGTGATATCAGAGAAATATTAGTAGCCATTTGTTGGACGCTTTTGATCTCATCACAGATGACAGGCCACGGTTTATTCCGGGTACCACGCATGAAGCATTTGCCAAATGAGCGCAAGGTATGTTGAGTTGAGAAGATGCTGTTACTAAGACTATCCCTGATTCAGCAATGTGTGCAGGGATGTTCTGAAGTTTGAACAAGAACACTGAAGTGCTTAGGCCCAGAACAACGCTGATATAACTGTTATAACGTACTTCGTTTGCCATTTCACTTTTCTGCCTTTTTAATTGTGTCTCCAGCGTTTTAAAACCCTTCGAATGAGATGCTTGTTCGGCGGTCTGTGGCGGTTTCGTTAGCGAAGCAGGGAAGACAGGTGACGTGGCGGCGTGAAAACTGAACCCAGTCAGCAGCTGGCGACAATGGTCGTGGGCGGCGGAAGTGAATCGTGTCGAAGTGACTGAAAACTTTGGATGCAGCAAGCGAGTTGTGTCGTGCAGTTTGGCAACTGCACGCTAATAACGCTCGTAGCCCTCCAGCTCTGCTTCCCTCTCTGTTCTGGTGCGGCACAGCTCGTGTCACTCACTTCCAGCCTGGCTCCCGCTCTCCACCTGGCGGCGGCCGGGGACGATCCGCAGCTACACAGTTTAATAGCCTAATTACGGTAGTGCACCTTCCCTGCAGGCGCTATGTTTGCAACTGCCATCTAAGCTGGCAGCCACGAGAAGCCTCCGGACACTTTGTAGATCTGTTCCGTTTCCTTTCAGCGATAGTTGATACCACGTGTTGCGAAAGATTTCCAATCGCTGCTGTTGGCAGCGTTCCTTAGCACCGCCGTACTGCCCATTGCTTTAATTGTAGAAAGAGTATGGATGGTTCTGTGATTATACACGGTGTGAAAATTTTCAAATCTTCACATTCTACTCATCTACCAAAGTGACAAGGTCTCCAAATCATCTCAGCCTCAAATGAAGCATCGGCGCTTGAGGAATCACAGATAACTCAGTAAACTTGGATGAAGCCGGCGTGCTCATCTAGGGCAGCCGCCAGCTTAGTTTGATACCAATTGTTACCTAATGCACATAAATGAGCATTTAAACGTCACAAGAGCCGATTATTATTACTAAATGTTCACTTGACCTTCCAGCGTGAAAGGGAACTTGAAGAGAACAGTAAGAGAGGGATTACAAATGCGGTTTCTTCGCATTTTCATGGGGCGCTCACCGTCTTTTCGAAGTGATAATTAACCATGTGAGCATTAACATTTCCCAAACAGAATCTCCTCATTTGCTATTCGAATTACAGTTGTCCTGTTGCCGTCTTAATGCCTCTTATTTTATTACCGTCTCAGATGTCTCCAATAATACGTCTTTCACAATTCAGTCCTTAAGTAAGTAGAGAGCCTGGGGTAACTCATATCTACTATTTACATCGAAATCGTACCGCTTCTAAGGTCTAAATCAGTAGCGTAGTTGCTGTAGCCACTTCATTCCCAGCGTCCCATTCAAACTAAAGTTCGTTTCTCATGCCTAGACAATCCCGAAAGCGCCTCCACAGAAAGCTGATCGATTCGGCGCAAATCTTCAGGAACCGCATCCGATTAAAACACCAAACCAGCACAAGAAGTAAGCAATCCAGCATCACGGCAGTTTCTCGCACATGAAAGGAGAGGGCATGGTGGAAGGCTGCCATACGGTGGCTGTAATCACTGTATCATATCCCAACTGAAGTTTTTCAGCTGCTTTAAAACTCCAGCCGTTTATTTTTTTTTCTCAGGGGAATGTGTGGCGTTCTCGCACAAGCCTCTCTCACAAATTTGATTTGCCGACTTTGCCATAAAACAGGGAGAATGATGAGTGGAAAATTAAGCGAGGACCTGACAACCGCTCCCTGCTGAATGAAAGTTTAAGCTAAATGCTTCAAGAATACAAAGACAGTTATCGACAAAATACTAAGGTAGGAAAATTGTGTTATCCACCAGCAGAAAATAAAAAAGCATGCCCTAATCGATCGCGTCGGCGGAACTCCTAACAACATCCGCAAGGAACGCGTGCTCTGTAAAGCGTGCTTTGCCTGCACAACGGCCATTCTTTGAGCCAAAGGCAGCCTTTCTTTTGCATGGAAAGAGTGGTTGGAACCTGATATGCATGTCTTTCGCATTCGCGTCACACCACCAAAAAAGTCGTTATCAACCAGTCTGCTTCTCTCTAATGCTTTTCAGACGCCGTCTATTGACAGATGTTTTTTTTTTTTTGCTTTTACTCGACGGACGAAGAGAGAGCGCCACAAAAATGCCGGGAAGGAACTTATGCAGCGTAAGAAATTTCTGCCATTACCATTCGTTCTTCTTGCGAACAAAATTTAACATTATGCTTGTTTTGCGTCCGTTTTTTCGTTTCTCGATTTAGTTGTGTGTTTCCGAGCGTCGAACAATGCAGATCGCATTCCGTTCGTCGACAGGAGCGAAGAGCTTCTAGGTTTGGCAGAGTCGAAAGAAGATAAGAACTAGCAAAGAAAAAAAACAACAACCAGACACAAGCTCCTTTACGCATGCCGCAGTTCGCGCCTGTTCTTTGACACGTCTAATCACTTCAGCTTATGGGACTGGAAGGCGAAACGAGCCGACACCTTTTGTCGCGCCAGACCAGAAAGCCGTGAGAAAACGGGCTCAACGGTTCATGTGTCCGACCGCCGGAAAGGCGCTCTCCAAGCGTGGGCTGCCGATGCCTAGTCTTGGAAGCGACAGTGGCGCTCTCGCTCGGCTGTCATGGAAACCTGACGCTAGTGCCGCGTTTTTTTTTTTCTGTGCCTGAGAAACCACAAAAGCAGGACTTTCGACATCGCCTGCTTTTGTACGTTAGTAGTTCATGCATATGCTGGCAACAATGTGCGCTCGACCGCTCGCATTTCAAGTGTTAGAGGCATAAAAGTTCTCATTTTGAATGGGAGACCCTCAGACTGCCACACTCTTGGTAAACTGCACGACACTTTGTCTATGTACAACTAAGAATCTAATATTCCACCAACGATTCAATTACTGAGCGTCACAGGAACTTTTTATTCAAACTTTGCCTTACATGCTTTTATGATGGAGCCATGTGCCGGTATTAACTAAACAACTGCATATGGACGCCACACAATTAAGGCTTCACTACTCAGCCAAGTGTTTTTATACATCTATGAAGAACAACTTCAAATTCACCTTATCAATATCAACCAGAGCTGTCTGTTATGTAGCACTGATAATGAGTCGGTACAGCACCTGTACTGTTTTATAGTGCTTCGTTATTATGACTAAGTGCGGTAAGTCTATCTTTTCTTTCTTAGGTTGGTGTTGACTAATGATTCCAGTTTAATAACTCTCTTAGTGGTGAATTCTTGAATTTGAATGACTTTTCTGTTTAGGGGGACTGGTTTTCTGATACGTTGGCATCGTAAGTGGCTTAATTGTTATGCTGTTTTTAGCGTGCGTTAATATATCATGCAGTATTTCTGTGTTCATGATATAGCATTTGTCTTTTTGTACTGTTCTTCTGAATGAGATTGCTGTTTCCTTCCTTGATGTTCATAGAGGGTAGACGTTCGCTCTCAGGCAGTTAAGGCAAAAGCACTATAAAATCGAGGTGGGCTCTCAAAGTTCGAATTGACGTCGAGCAGGAAGTCCGAAAGAAACCTCGAATAGTGGCACTTTAGATGGCCTTGTGCAGAGAACTCAGTCCTAGTGCGCAGTAAAAAAGGCATTAGCGATACAGTCCACAAGAAAGTTCAGCAAATTGTTCTCAATTGTTTCGGGCTGTACGGGCGGTGTGCTGTTGAGCCGACGAAGAAATTGTTAGAAAAATGGACACGCAATCGATGTACGAAATGAGTCAGTTTGAGACTAGCAACTAAGCGCCATTCTTTCAAAAAAACTTCGACAAGGCAGAAGTCAGAAGGTGGGTCTTCCTGCGAGAGCGGGTCCTGCATCAGTCTGAAGCGCTGGTTAAATTTAATGAGAATTACAGCAATGTGCCCTTCAAGGTTTGAGAAAAGGCACGTATAAAAACAGACGTTTAATAACGGGGTGCGGAAGGACCACGATATAATTTCTGCGACGGCAGTCCAGCGAGAAGTCAGAATTTCTCAATGTTTGTGCTGCAGTTTTTCAGGCGGTTGTGTCCGACAAGATAGTCTGCACGCTTGCAGCACTTTTCTTGCCGCTTGGTGCTGAAATGGACGTATATAAAAGTGAAAACAAGGTAATTTATGTGGTGATGCACTGCATCATTGTAAATAATTTATTTTATTCGAAATCAATGCTTTCTGCTCTCACTTATTACCCCTGCCGTGGACCAAGGCTTTCATTTAAAACCTTCAGCATACCCTGACTTCAAGCTAAAACGCATGTTTTTGAGGGGGAGGTACGCCTTGAACGAATAGCTAAAAAAAAAAACATGTCATACGTCGGTGTAGGAAGTGCATACCAAGGTCACCTTAATGAACAGTGACATTTCAAGACATCTGTCATTGACCTGAGAAGCAAACAAATCGCAGCCTACGTGTTGCGCGCGAGATAGCGTGCCATCTGAAGCAGAACGTCTGATTTGCACAGGCTGGAATGCATCCCTTGCTGTTTTCATAACTAACGCTATAGCGAAGTCATAACAAACACTCTTCTGGGCACAGTATTGCTCGAAAAAGACTACGCAAAACTTTTCGTTCTACATGGCACTCTTCTTAGCATTAAGCAGACAAATAAAATAAACCCAGTGCTTTGGCACCTGTCCGCTTATCCACATGTTTGCGGTCTTGCCACTTGCTTGAGTGACCTCCTAAAGGAAGACACGTTCACTGGGACGATATCTGCTTTTCTTTCGTCTCATATCTAGATCTCATGCACATATATCTGCAATAAACCACATCTGGAGACATTCTGACTCCCCACTGCCACCGGCACCTTCTGGTTACGTGTGTGGGGCCCGCCTAAAAAGTAAATCTCATTTCCTTCAAGAAGGAGCATCCCATTTGCTTTTATTACATTACAGAAAAGCAGACTGACGGCTGTTGGACCTTGATTCTCGCTCGTGGTGGTCCAAGTATGTTAAGATACAGCTTGTATGCCTTTTCACTAAATGCTCTTCATCAAAACTAGTAAATTACGGCCGGCGATGCCACCATTATCAGGTCCAAGCAACACATTAGAGACTCTGACCATAGTTAGGTGAGGTGAAACCAACAGAGCAAACGGAAAAGGAAGTACCAAAGAGCTGCATCAAATTCCAAAACATTGCTGTCTTATTGCGGGGCACATACCACATGGGGGCGGAAGCGGAGTAATATTAACTTCGCACAAAATGCGGCATGGAAGCGCACATATCAGCCAACCAGATGCAATAATAATCATCCGCAACTTTTCTCTGCTAAGAAGTGATCAGATGCACTTCTCAAGGATAAATAGCACTGAAAAAAACCTTTCCACTAAAGTTCGCTAAATTTGATATATTGTCTCAGCAGTCTTATTAAACTGCTTATAACTCTGTGCTTTTTGTGAAAGCTTGCAAGATTATCAAACTATTTAGTACGCAGAAAAAGAAAGTACCCTGAAATGTTCAGAAAACGTATAGACGGTAAAATGTATGGCTTAACCCTTAGAATAAATTAAAACTAAGTGCTTAATGGCACTAGTCGTCCTTAGGGGAGACAGCAACATTTTTCTTTCGTTAAGCCTCAATGCAGTCACATTAAACTTTGCTAAACCGCTGTAGCAGCCTTTTGGGCTGAAATTTATGAACAACCTACGCACGTCTCTGGCCTCTGAACTTCTTTTGGAAAATAAAAGCGGGTTACATGTCGATAAAAGGCTTGTCAGCCTTGCGCAACCATTTCTGATTCAGTTCAGCTTCTTATTAAAGGTTACAGGAGGTGAAAGCGTCGCACAGGCAACCACGTTTTCGTTTTGTACGATGATGACATACTGATTCTGCTTGTTTATGAACTCTCGGCTGTGGCCGTGTCTGCTGGTTTAAGCATAGCCCGCTGAAGGGGACAACTGAGGGCAACTGCAACCAGTTGTTGCTCTCAGTAACAATCGATGCTCTGGCTATTTCTGGCTACGTCGACCTTTGTCCGGCAGTGAAAAACGCAAATATCGACAAGAGAATTGTATTTAAACATCTTCCCGCCAGCTCATTCAAATTCGTGCCGTCATTAACGAAAAGGACAAGTTGACTCCGCTTTGGAGAGAATGGCGGTATATAGGGTAGCTAGCCTCTGATACCGTGCCAAAATAACGGTAATGGCGCAAGCATTTTACTCGCGAAATCGATCGGGGAAGGCGACACATGTATTTAGTTGTTTTTCTTTTTTTTGCTTGTAAATGTTTCGTTTCCGATCAGAGCAATCTCTTTGCGATTAGAACGTGGTTCCCGTAATAATGGAGGCCGAAGGCACGGAAACGCGCGAGTCGCTTTCTGCAGAGACGGTGCGGCGGTGCGAACGGTGAAATAGGAAGGCATGAAGATGGTGAACGATGCAGAGTGCCCGTATACCACTCGGAATCATAAATGAAGCCAGGCAACAAAAAAAATGTATGCATTCTTTCGGCAACATGAAGGGCTCCACGATGAATGGCGAGATAAACAAGCAGACGACGGAACTATGCCAGCCATTCGCCAGTGAATCAGAAGGATGGGTCATTGAGGTGCCGTTCGCTGTGCCATCATAGCGAAGGCTTGGGTGCCAGCGGCGAGGATGAAGAGGTAGAGTTTGTGGAAAGCCATTGCGAACAGGTGTATGTTTGAATTTTTGCCATCCTTAACACGACAACAAAGGGGAATGCTAAGTCAGGCATGCCTGATCACAAATATGTCATTTTTACCATTTTACCAAAAGCAAAGTTTTTGTACGCCAGAACACTGCGTAAGAGCGGGGTACACGTGAAGCCGCCACTCGAAGATTCGTGTGGCAGTCCCGAGTGACGCATTCGTGAGGTTTCTGGAAGAACGCTATTTCGCCGTCTCGATGCGTAATTAGCGTCAAAATATGAGGAAAGCAGCACGGCAAGCACAGCGGACAGTGCAAGCGGCCTCGTAATAAAAAAGCGCAAGACAGACAACGGAGAGAAAGGTTAATCGCGAACACGAGCGCTGAATCTTTCGCTTTGCATTCTGTGCACTAAGGCTGCGTGTAGCCGTTGTACGCAGCAAGTTCAGAGCCGAAAGCTCTCAGCGGCATTAGCGCTCTCTGTGATAGCTACGTGGCCGGCGAAGCGGTTTCGTTCTGACTTCAGCCGTCGAATCGACTAATTAGTGCTGGCTGCGGGCGTTATGAAATTGCAAAGTGATTGTTTCTTTAATTTTAGCACGCGCTCATGCAGGCTAGCGCATGCATGCATGTCGTCAGCGTGGAAAGCGCTATGAGAGCGCGTGGTCTTCCATGTTTTCTGCTCAGTGAAAAGGCGAATATGTTGTTTAGATGCGCTGAAAAATATCTGAGAAGTACAACATGTATGCACCATCACCTCTCATTTTGCTCATTAAAGAAAACATTCTCCGCCAACACTGCCTCAGTGCTCGACTTAAGAGCGTTAGCTAAGGGAGCTTCAAGTGTTTACAGTGGTGTGCTCAGCAAACGTAGAGAAGGTCAAATCCAAACATCCGCGGATGTACCCGTTCCGGAAACATTGCTTCTAAGGCACAAGCAGCACCATCTGCCTCATGGGTTTTGCACGATTTACAGCCATCTTCGCTATATGCGTTATTTTTCCTCGTTATATCATTTAATAAATTTCATAAAAGTGTGCATCACAACACGACAATCGTTTGACGCCATCCGTAACCCCCTGTGACAAACGGTTCGGCCGCAATGGCTGTCTGAAGGCCCTCGGAATGCACGGTTCGTGGGCGGAAATGTCATCGTTGCGAATCCCACACACATTTTTTGGGATTCATTAAATTAGTATTTTTTTCCTCAGGAAAATGGCAAGTCATTTGACACCACTTCGAACATTCTGCGTCAAACGGGTGGCCCCCAAATTTTATGCAAACGGTGGTCCCGGAAAGGGGGGCGGGGTACACTTCGATGGCCGCTATACTCACACATATATACCGGATCGAAAGTAAGGTGTGAATTGAGGCGCTACGCGCCCACTGTTGCTATGTGATATAGCGTGGTCACGTGGTTACTGTTCTGGTCAATTTGACCTTCACTGCAGACAGACACGTCCTTTGCAGACGTTAGTAAGAGCTCACGCTCTTAAAAGGTTTCCCAGCGCTGGTCATCATGCACGCAGTAAGTGAAGCGCCGGCGCGCGAGAAAAAAGTTCAAATAGCTGATGTGTCCGTCAAGATTATGCTACAGTTGGGCGGAACGTACCATATTCCGTTTCCGCTTACTACCTACAGGAATCAATTCACGGACGTAAAAATCGCAACGAGCAGAGCGCAGTCAATCACAAGGGTTGTCCGTGATCATACTTGCAGCAGAGTTAGTCAAGAACATGCAATAATCCGCAGCACAGTGCACTGTTTGATGTGAAATTTGCGTGCAATGTTTCTCTTACATGTGGTGTTGAATGAAATTGGTTAAGAGCACGACTCTAGCTTGCATGTTTTTGAGGATCCTCTCAACCTTACGTGTACACTTCCCCACAACACACAAAGCACCCAAGGCCACGTGCTCGTGTTATTGTCGCTCATGTTTACATGCATGAGCACGATCAACAGCTTGTCCTGCACTTTGCGGCTGCGCTCAGTAACTTCAAGTAGTTCCTTTCGCACCAAGGGAGCCTATTTCTACCGTACGTGCGCGTTGCAACGAGACGCAGACTGACGCGATACATTGGCGAGCTCCCATCGAAATAAGAGGGGGGGGGGGGGGGGGGGGGGGGGGGGGGCTGCACTTACACATCTCCGCCGTGACCACTGATCTGTTGACTTTCGGTTTACAGCCGCGTTTCCGGCCCCTCCGATTGGTTGGATTGCAAATTCGTCATAGAAATGACGTCGCGGCAGTTCAATTTTCGCAGGCGCTTTGAATGCAGACGGGTTTTGCGAGTTTCATTTGCGGTTTCCTCAGCAACGCAGCCGCCTTTCCACGCACAAAAAATGTCGGTACTCTTCCCAAAGAACAATCAGTCTGTCTTGTTTAGTTTGACATTTCTCTTTAGCGTCCCTTTAAGTGCGCATGGATCTAATATCTCGAAGAGACGACCATAACTGCTCGATCTACATACTAGGCTTGTTTTTTTGTAATGTTCAAACCTGGTCTTTGGGCCTTGAAATGCCTGAAAACGCTTTCCATCCATCCTATTGGGACAGCCTGGGCTGAAAGTGCCCCAAGCGGACATAGAAGCAAAGGGTGAGGGAATAATGGTGGGCAGGGCTGCACGGCGCCGCCGCGGAGCCTTGCGCAGGCAGGCAGCAGGGCTTTTACGGACACTATAGTTCAACGCAGAGGCTGAAAGCAGACTTACAGAAGAATCCAGCCCAATTCATTCTAGGACACGCGCAAGAAGTAAAGCAAATGCATTCATTTTCTTTTCCGCCCCTTTGCGCACACTCAAGAGCAAATAAACAGTACCAATGATCATTTATGCGATGGTTCCTCCTCTCAATTTTGCACACGCCATAATGAATCTGAAAGCGCTCACCATAAACGCATCTCTGCTTTGCTGATGGGGCAACATGAACAATTCGTGATTGCCTTTCTCTCCAAATGTGCGATGAGATAGCCGCAGCCTCGCAAAAGAAATGAAGTCCAACAGCGCCCGTTCGCAGAAATGGCCGAGGTCGATGTACTTGCAAAAAAACATAAGCAGCCCCCGCAGTGGTTCCAGGCTCGCAAATGGCGAGCGCTAATTCTACGCGCGCTTGTTCGTGCGAAAACGTATCATGCGAGACGGCCGATGCAAAGCGGCGGCCAGCGAAGGAAAACGTCCAGAAGGGAGGAAAAAGAAAGACGGGGGAAGAAAAAGGCGCGACTCGACGCGTCTAGCACTTGCCGCTGCTGCTGCTTTTCCTGCTGGCGTTGTCTTATCAGCAGTCTGCCTCTCTTGGGGTGATAAAACGCAGGCGCCCTCTTCACGGGCGGAAAGTTTACGCCTCGTCAATTTTCGCCGGTCGTTATCATTGCGCCCAGACCCCGCTGGTGCTGTCGCACTCCCCCCAACCTCCCTTTCTGCCTTTTAATTTTTTTGCTCGTGTCCCCACGCTTCTCTTTCGGTCGCTCGGTTTCCCTTCCCGGCGACTGCACGCGCGGTGCGCCTGGGCGTGCAAGCGCGCACAGCCACCAAGTACCGCCCAGCCCCTGGTCCGGCAGCTATCGCCCGAGGACGTATTCCATGTACGCGCGCGAAACGCTAGCCGGCCGACCGCCTAACGTGACTCTTATAATATGCCCGTGTCCTCTCTCTCTTTCTCCTGCTCTCCTTCGTTCATTCTTTCTTTTCTATCTTTTCGTTCTGTTCCGACCAGCAGTGGCGGTGGCCTCCTGGCTCCCGCCACACATCTCTAGACGCGCCTTTGAAGCAGAAAGTGAAGCCGTTCGCACGGCCGGCGGTAAGCGGGAGGATCACTCGGAACGGGAGGGCAGTGAGAACGAGAGTAGGGTGGAGGCAGCAAGCGGTTGCCACAGCGGAGGCGCCCTAGCCGCGCTAAATAAATCCACGGCAGAAAGGAGTTTCAAGGCCGAAGGTCACCCCGTACGGGAAACGCGAAGCCAGCCATGCGTCTCCAAACAGCCCTACGCGCTCTCTTCTCCGGTGGCCCTCGTTTGTTCCCCGTTTATATCGTCTCGTAATACGGTTCTCGTTATTTTTGCCCCTTTTTGCCTCGAGAACTGACTCGCACATCTGCCTTCCACATTCGCGCCCTTCAACCTCGACTTTCTGCCTTGTCTTTTGCAGAATTCGTCGCGCGCATCTGGTTTCTTTTTTTTTCTTTCTGCGTCAGCTTTTAAGCCCCGTAAATCTAAAGACGAATGGTTATGGCTTTTTTTCCCGTCCTCTTCATTCTTCTCTCCATATTCATTTTTTTCTTTTTTTGGCAGAGCGAAACACATTCCACACTGTTCCTTAATTCCTCACAAACACGTCACTATAGTTCTATGGTATTTCCAACGAAAAACAATCCTAGGTTTGGGCACAGTGTCCTCTTCATTCGTAGATTTCACAATTAAAAGAAAGTCTTGGCCATTCTGACGAAGGTGAAAACGCCACGCGACTGCTTAAAATTTAATGCATGGGAGAAAGCGTGGATTATAATATTTCCTTAATTAGTACATAGGAGAGGTTCATACGGCGGATAGTAAAAATTACATGTACTTCGTCGTTCAATGAAGCGTAACACATATATTTATCACTCCACTGATCTATATTCCTCGTACACGGCCTGCGGGGGCTCCACTGAAAGCCTCCTCGCCGTCGCTTTCGAAAGTACGCACGGGTACGCAGTTGCCGACGATCCTTCGTTGCTATATGTAGACCTGTTTACACGAATGCGAAAGAAGTCGATTCAAGACCCCTTTCGGACGGAAAGAGCAGGTTTTGAGAAGGAAACGCTTGACTCGTCTTCTACTCTCTTCCTTGACGTTTTTCCACTTTCCCTCAAGAATGGGACTCGAGTCCACTTCTGTCGCTTTCATGTAAACGCCGCAGACGAATCGACACTCGCGGCTGCGATTGCTCGTTCTTTTCCCGCCTGCCGCCGATTCCACACGCTGTAGCACGGAGTAGAAGAGGTGTCTTGCTCCGCTTGCGAGCTCATGCCACTAATTTACGTGCCGCGTCCCTCGCGCGAGCTACACGACGTTGTTCCGCCATGCCACTGACGGGAGCTTCACCCGCACTTGGCAACAGCGGGGCTGACAGCGAAACGTGAGCACCCTTCAGCAACAAATTTTCCGAAGCCGATGCAACGCCCTAACACATACCCTTGCGACCAAAGAAGGCAACTCTGAGTGGCCCCATATCGGTGTTTCGGCGCCACCGGTCGTAGCACAAGCCCAGACACGAGCGTTATTTCGCCCGAAAAGCTGCGTATGCGTTCACCTAAAGCAGGGAGGGACACTCAGGCCATGAGTGGGCGATTAGTAATAAGAAGAGACTCAGCAGCAGTCTCAAACAACGTGGACACCTGGTCTGTGCGGTGAAAGAAGAGTGAAAGGGTCAGTTCGCGATGGAGAGCTACGCTATGAATCAGGCTTGCGTCTCTCGTCGTGCGCAATCCTTTCTTGTCGCGTCCTGCACGCCGGCCGCACGCTAAGCTAGGTCAGTCCCGGCCACGGCGGCGGCGGCGTTTTTAAGTGAAATGTAGTCAAACTGTGCGCTACAGGTCGTGCTTCGAGCTGAGCCAGAAAGAAAATAGCGTCTACGATACCTTTAGTGAGCATTTCAACAACCAGTCGCCGTGGTGGGTCGGTGGTTATGGTGCTCTGCTCCTGATCCGAAAGACGCGGGTTCGGGCGCGGCCACCGCGATCACATTTCGATTAGGGGCGAAATACTGATGCGATGACAGTGCTTGTTAAACACGGTGCGATGACAGTGCTTGTTAAAGAACCCCAGGCCAACGAAAGTATCCGGAGCTCTCCAATGAGGCGCCCCTCATAGTCGGAGTCGCTCTTTTCAGACGTTAAACCTCATAACAGGGCAGACAACTGAGCAAGTTGGTGAACGTTCGTTGTGGATTTCTTCACGCGCTAGCTCTGTTTGGTAGCGCTTGAAGTGTTCCACAGTAGACCTCTTAAATCCAAACCAAACCATTTCAACACCGAGCTGTAAGGAAATGTTTGATAGGCATGCCTTGAAGCTCGTGTCGTAGCGCACTGGCAGTGGTTGTTGCCCACACCCTTACTAAAAAGCCAAGGAAAATGAATTCACGTTGGCAGTACAGCGTTGAAACCATGATGCTTGAAGCATATACGATAAGCGGCAAGTGCGGCCGCCCCCTTCCCGTATGTACTTATCAGACCCGGCACCAGTGGCGCGTCCGTCGCTGTGCACAGCCCTATAGCTAGGAGAAGAAAACGGTAAGCCGATCATCGGCTGAGCTAATCCGATGTCTGCCCGTCAGATCAGGAACCTGAAAGAGTTGAAATGCGTGCTGGCCCGATTAGTTTCCCCTTTGAAATCCCCCCTAATAAAATTGGGGAATTAGAGGTGCTAATCATTTTTGCGAGGTTATCGCCCTCATGGCGCTGCATTCAAAAAGCTCACACCCATGATTGACGGTACCTTCAGAAAAGCGATAGTCTACTGCAATCACACACCTGACAAGCCAGTGAGTTACGCTTTTTCACTGGTATTATAAACTGTGAGCCTCAGGCTTCAGTCTTCGGCCCTTATTTAATAATTCAGTACTATGTAATTCTGATTTCTGCCACCTAGTTGAACACTACGTAGCCTAGTGTCCCTAGTTAACGCCCTTAGTGCGTCTCAAGTCTCTGTAACAGCGTCTCTGTAACAGCTAACATTATTCGAAGCAAAGACGCCTAAGTAACGGCATTCATATTTTTCCGTCCAGCTGCGGTATATTTCCTCTGTTGGTATGCAGTAATATTTTTATAATAGCTTGCGTGCAACGGCCCTGCACTCCTGTTATAAGGGGCTACAACTTTCTTTCAGGAAGTTTTCCATACGCCAAAATAATCCATTCTCTGTCTGGCAGTTTGAAAAAGAGAAGGTGATTTTGGCTGCAAAGACTCAAATTTGGGTGCTTTTTCGATCGGCTACACTATTTTCGTTTTAATTCACTCGTTTATCCTCAATGCACAAGGTATAAAAAGAGCATTAGTGCATATATGATGGGTGGAGCTTTAACATCACAACTGCCTATGCTGTAAGATATGGTTACATAATTATTACAAGTTGCTAACCAGAATTCTCCATTGTAAGTAATGATACTCTCAGCGTCATCCATGCTTTCTAGGCATTACACTTGCTTTCAAGGATTACTTTCATGTAGTTAAGAACGCAAGCGCACGCGCATACTGGCGCTGCAAACGCGTATCGCCTTTTCGACGCGCTATTTTTCCAGCATTGGCATTCTATAGCTGGTCGATGTCTGTAATATATTCGCAATCTCGCCTATAGTTGCTGCGCTGTATATCGTAACTTGCTTTGTCATTACATTACTTGCACTTTCACATACATTTGCGGAGAACATAAATGTATAACGAGGAAAACCAAATTCACCGCGTCTTTCCTTCTCAGGGAGCACGTTTCCGATTTCTTTTTCTTTCCGATTTCTCCAAAAGAATGGCCGATTTCTTCCACTGAGATTCGGTGGAATGACCGGCTGATTCCGCTGCTTGAATGTGCTCCGCCCTGAGGCTATCTCCTTTGTTGCACGCGCGAAAGATGGGAAACGTGAAAGAAGACGAAATAAACCGGGACCTGCCGTGCTGTGCGGTCCTCCTCTGCCCACCCTTGCTGAGAATGCTCGTCTCCACTTTTTTCCTGAGGTCTTTTCATATTTGGCGTTTTTTTTTCTCCACATATGCAGTTCACATTTTACTGGGTAACATTTTTCCTCATCGACTAAGCCACCCTCTGCAAACACTTCCTTCTCTACATAGAAGACTCTCCAATACTCTTCGCTTTTGTGCCTTCTGCTTCAAAGCTTTTGCGCTGGTTTATTTTCTGCTAACTTTCTTGAGAAAAGACGGCCACCTCAATTGTGAATTTTTTCTTCAGTCTGCTCAGATTTTCTTTCATTTCTTCTCTCTTCTTAAACTTTCTTCAAGCCCCTCTTCGCCATTTTAAAACCACGAGAGGTGTCCTCATTGTTATGAGGACTTTTGAGGAGGCAGTGGTGGCGGAAGTGCTACCGGAGGCCTGGTCGGGCAATTCTTAGCGAAAAAAGGCTGGGCTAAAAATGGATCTCGAACACGTTGTATTAATTTCGTAGTAATTTTGCATTTTTTTCTCTATAATTAAATTGCAATACGAATGATTTCTAAGTATGCTAGGAGTAATATTTTGAACATTCTTACAAATGCATCAAAAGTGCATATTCTGTACGCTTTGTATATTTATTATACATTAAAATTATACTAAAATACACAATAAATACATTCCACTACATTAAAAATACATTACAAATATACAATTAATACATTAAAATATATTCACTTCGGCTCGGCTTAAAAAAGGTATGCTGGTCGGATTCACCGGATAATACTGATCAATGTTGTCAGAGGCAGAAGTAATGACTGGTTATAAGCATCAGGAGACATTCGTTAGGTTGGGGCAACCTAAAAATAACGAAAAATAATAAGCCCCAGCTTGCACCACTAACGAACAACAGGCTTAATTCAATCTGAAGATAAAGAAAAGCCCGTAGGCAATGACATAATTTTACCACCTGTAGGTGGAGAAAATGAAAAAAAAATGGAGGGGGGGGGGGGTAAAAAGCTACATAGCGACCCACAGCCGGGGTAGCGGGCCCGGGGAGACTCCCCTGATCTCCCCTGGGACGTAGCGGAAAGGATGGGTCAAATGTGTTACGGGAATTGGGATGGGAATTGGGACAGCGAGTTTTTTGCTCAGATCATTCATATATCTCGACTCCATTACTGGCCTACCACGCCAGGACAAGGAGGGCGTCGAGATTGCCCAATGGCAATCCCAGAGAAAATGCGTTGTCATCAAGAAGTCTATGGCAATAGAAGGTCACATGACGGGACCTGTACGGGAAAGATGCCGCCACACAGGAAATTCCGACGGAAAATGACATCCGCAACCAGGAACAGCTCCGACAAGCGTGCTACTCGGCTTGGCTTATATATATACCCTACGAGAAGAGACACATTATCTTGCCCGGTGAGGCGCTCTTGGCACAGCGACTGTGGGCCCCCAAATTGTCGCACAAGTGTCGGAGTGGCCGCTTTCAAATCTGGGGTCTATCTAGAACCGAACTGCTATTCGTGACTAGCGTCAGGCATCGGTCAGCAGTCGAGCTGTCAACCAGCAAATACATGGGCGTCTATGGGAGCCGGTCGGCCCTGTCAGTCGGGGTCCTTTTCGCTGGCAAGTTCGGGCCCGGAGGTGCGTATGACGCCCTTGCCGGTACAATGCTGTCACGCTGTCTAAACGTAATTTAAATAAGTGGTGAATGCCTCCATGCTAGAAGTTACCCTAAACGAATTGACGGCAGAAGAGGTAGAGTTTTCACTGTTCCCGGAAACGTGATTTCGAGCAGTAGGTTGTTCCGCGGCAGCTTGAAGTATTCTGCAAATACGTGGACGCGGACTACGCAATTGTTAGAATTGAAGTGTACTTTGAATGCATTAATTTCATATTTACGAAAACGCACTTTAAATACATTGCCAACATGCAAATGCGATTTCCCGAAACGGGATTTCCAACACCAGATTGTTCAACGGCAGCTTGGAGTGTGCTGCAAATAAGTTTACGCGGACAGCTCGTTCGTAAGAATTGTACTTTGGGCGAATTTATTTCGTATTTACGAAAGTACACTTTAAATACATTGACAACATGTCATTTCCGGAAACGCGATTTCGAGCACTAACTGTTCAACGGCAGCTTGAAGTGTGCTGCAAATATGCTTACGCGGACAGCTCATTCGTTATAATTGAAGTATACTTTAAATTGGACGAATTAATGTCGTATTTGCGAATGTACACTTTCAATACATTGCCAACATGCAAAGGCCATTTCTCGAAACGCGATTTCGGGCACTGGATTGTTCTGCGGCAGATAAAAGTGTGCTTCAAATATGTTTAAAAGGACTGGCCATTCGTTAAAGTTCAAGTATACTTCAGACGAATTGATTTCATATTTACGAAAGTACACTTTTAATACATTTACAAGATACTGAAACCGCATACATATATTTTCACGTATTTGAAACGTACTCGAAGCATGCTTTAAGTGACGTATTTTTGGAAAATTTTAAGAATATATTTAAAATACCAAGCACAAAATTTCAGGAACCTATTTTCGGCATATCTTTAGTGCATTCATGAATGCAAAATATCTTTAAAATACATTATAAATATCCCGCCGTATATTCCAAACGTATTAGTTTCCACTAAGGGAAACACCATCAAATAGGCGAGTGAACTTATCTTTAGGCTATACAGCAGCGTGTAATCATATACGTGAAGAAAAAAATCTGCTTGCAATGATCGACGGCGAACGAGCGCCATCACTCATTATACGAAATTTGTTTCTGACCCTAACCAGACGAGAACGAGAGGAGAAGGATGCTTCTTCGCTTTTCGGCTTTAAAATTGTGTGGCAGAGTGGGGCTTTGAAAAGGTTCTGGCGAAAGAAGAAGTAATTACCCGCATCTAGGAACGGCCTCTGCTTGATTAGTGATCGAGGGGCAGATAATCATGATGATCTACGATAACTTAGCCTGTTTGCGCTTTGTCTTTGCCTTTCCAAGCATGCAAGTTTTCTCCCCTATTACCTTTACACGCTGTTAGAAATGCCCTCTCAGCAAAGTTTGTAACTGTAGGGCAAAGGTGGGTGGTTAGCAGTTTTCTTTTTGCATTTTCATCCTTGGTGTTTTCACAGTAGTCGTGTACACATAATAAAAATTTCAGTTTTATCTAAGTCATCCATTAGCAGGGTGAACCTCGCTACTGCCTTTAACAGCTGCGCTTTACTTGTCTAAGAGGCCAGCAAAAAGTATAGGATATGGTCTGTGTAACGTATGTTTTGACTCAGCTATTTCTCGCAAAAAATAAACAATTATTGGAGCTAGCAATCAAGCTTGAAATATTCGTCGTGACATGAAAATAAGTGCGCGTGAATTGACGTGCTCCGAACTGTTGTCCAGCCTGCTTCTTTTTACAAAATGGTACCTTTTCTTGCACGCTTCTTATGTTTTGACATTCAGGCTAATCAGTAGTACATTGGAGCCGCCGCGGTGGCTGAGTGGTTATGGCGCTCGACTGCTGGCCCGAAAGACGCGGGTTCGATCCCGGCCGCGGCGGTCGAATTTCGATGGAGGAGAAATTCTAGAGGCCCGTGTGCTGTGCAATGTCAGTGCACGTTAAAGAACCCCAGGTGGTCGAAATTTCCAGAGCCCTTCACTACGGCGTCTCTCATAGCCTGAGTCGATTTGGGACGTTAAACCCCCATAAACCAAACCATACCAGTAGTACGTAAGCCAGAAAGCTAATCACAAAAGAAAAAATTAGGCAGTGGCTCAGCTCTGGTTAAGCCTGGATATACAAGCGAAAAGCTTCAGTTATGCTTGGTTTGACGTCATGGTTATGCTTCGTAGCTTAGCTGGTATTGTATGCATTGTTTATCTATAGGCGTAGACTTGGTTACTCAATGGCATATGTTTACGAGTTAGACACAGAAGCGACAGTATTAAACTTCTTTATTCATTATTGTTGGACACATTGTCTTGAAGTTTCTCTACAGCCATAAAGACAGCCCGGTGATCCGAGTAGTAGCAAGCGGCTGTCTCTATGGTTTCGCTGTTGTGCAGCCAACTCCCAAGCGAGCACTTCTGGATCGGACGAATTTAGTTTCTCTGCTTTTCTGCGTAGTTTAGCAGCAGCCGCACTCTCCTTCCCTTCAATGTCGAGTGCGCACGCCTATTCTCTGCAAGCTCATTATAGCCTCCTTGCGCATGCATATGACGCACATGTGCAGTGGCGCTGCCGAAAGGTCAGGCGACGGCTGCGGCAGCGGCGAGGAGCGACCACCTGCGCGGCGCGTGACGTCTCTCGTTTTCGCGCATGCGCATAACTCACCAGCTGCCGCCTGCGCCCTGCGTGACGTCACTCGTGCTCCGACATACACCGGCTCGCGCGAAGCGCGGTGTTGACTAGCGTAGAGCAGCTTTTCGCTTCAAAAACAGCATGACAGAAAGTCGTACAATGTTCCACCCATGAGCAGACAATGCAGACTTCCAATTCGTTCGTTCTGCTGTTTAGATGCCGTTGTAAGCATATTGCTCATTTAACGTTCTAAGCCTACTGGTGGCGCTATTCGCAATAACTAACGAATATAAAAACTCAGTCACTCCGTTACGTCGAAGCGCACGCCAGCGAGAACGCTCGTTGCATGTTATTGGAGCTGAGATGAAGAATTCATTCGCAAGGATCTAAAAGTGCAAATGAAACTAGCAAATCTTGGAGAAGTTTGAATGTATTATAAAACGTCCAGTCTATATCATCAGCGCAAATGGCCAAGGAAGCTCAACAAGCAGCATACAGTGCCATTTGGAGCAGAGCTGACCGAAATGAAGCAACATTAATCAATTCCTAACGATACTTAGGATATTCGTTGACGCCAGCCTACCACCATTATTCCAATTCCATTAATGCGAGAAAGCACTTCCCCAAAATCTCACCAAATTCGACCTTCCGTAGACGCCTAACGATACAAAACCACTGAAGATTGTCACATCCTGACATTTTTAACGGTCGAATCAGCGCCGCACTATCATTTCTTCATCGATTTAGCTCCGACGGCTTCCAAGCTCCCAGTGATAAATCACCGCGCTCTTCAGTCGGGCTGAGTATAATACAAATACATGCACCAGAAACGCACGCAGCCGCAAAACATCCATCGTGCCTGGCCATCGCGTGGCCGAAGCTTCGTTGCAGCCGAGCAAAAGAGCGCTTCGATGCCAAAGCATGAAAAAAAAAAAACAAAGCGGAGGGGCTGCGTGCCTTTCTATTTTCGCCGGTACATCGCCTACAGGACCAGCGTAACAGGAATCATCGGCATCTATATCGTGCAGCGATGCACGAGGCAAACGGCAGCGGCTGCCTAGGCGTCTCTCTCATGTATCCTGGCCGCCAATGGGGCGTTTTTTTTTTCCCAGATGATCATGAAATGCGATCCTTTTAATCCGGCATAGTGGGAACTGGCGTGCAGGAAAAAAAGGGCCGCTTCGTACAGGTCAAAGTGCGACGGTCGTGGGAATCCGGACGCAAGGAAAGCCCTGCGTGCATTCGCGCGGAACCAGAAATTTAATAAAAGCGCGCGAAAACTAAGCTGCGCTTTCGCGAGGCGGGACTGAAAGAAGGATTACCCTCGAATGTCAAAAATTAGTCGCGTCTAACAGGTGATCGTGGAGGCAGACGCTTTTGTTTCTGGGGGTGCTGAAGGAAAACCAAGATGCATACGGGTGTGAAAAGTTTCGAACCAAATTATCTGGCGGTTGTAAGGCCCACGTAACTCACAATAAACCGTAAGTTGGCGGCTGACAACTTACATACTTTTGTCGCCATCGCTGCCGCTGCTTTAACGCTGAGTTGATGGAAAGTTTTACTGGCGCGACCAAATGTAATTACAGCGCGCTTCGCAGCTTCAAATGCATTCGCACCAACCTGACGAGAAGCTGAGAGTCTTCGCGATGTATCCATTGTGAACTTGTGAACGCTAATGCCGTCCCCCCATCCGCATCGGCTATGCACACAGCAAAGCTTCCAATTTCTGTATATCTGCTAAGAAGCAGGGGAAGGGGTTAGAAAGTTGATGCCTTGAATTCGGCTTACTTCTGTTCGCGCCTGTAGCAGAAGCGTTGTGAATACTATGTTCGATGCGGCAAGACCAATGGTATCGGTGTCCACGAAATGGTTTATGGGTGTTTAACATCCCAAAGCGACTCGGGCAATGAGAGACGCTGTAGTGAAGGGCTCCGGTAATTTCCACCACCTGTGGTTCTTTAACGTCCACTGACATCGCACAGTACACAGGCCTCAAGCATTTCGCCTCCATCGAAATTCAACCACAGCGGCTGGGATCGAACCCGCGTCCTTCGGGTCAGCAGCCGAGCGCCATAATCACCGAGCCACCGTGGCTGCTGGTGACGACTAGAGTTCGGAGTTATAAAAATTATGTAGCTACTTTGCCAGTTTTCTGCATCAAAACTGCAGCAGCATTTGAACTCAACTTACCTCGTCCTCAGCAATTTTCAAGTGTTGCCGACTTTATAAGGTTATCACGCTCCGAAACGTTGAAAACGTCATTGTCCCCATTACTTGGATATTACCTCCCAGCTATTTTCATTTCTTAAAGTTTGGCTGATTACATTGAGGAATGCCACATTTATCATTATCTAGCAGGTCAGCAGGGTCTTCCCAAGGTTGTATCAAGTTTATTGTTTGTTCAGTTGCAAAAGAAGGATGTTAAGCGGCCTCTTTTGCCCACTTCTCATACCAGTTTACCAGCTTTTCAATGCGCTTTTATCGAGAAGTCTGCCGTTTTCTGCACGTCGACAGCACTCGCAACTCTTCAGAATCGGAATCAGTTTATTGAGAAAAAAAGATAAAATATAAGGTGGACAAATTTACACAGAAAGAGGTCCCGTAGTCATTGACTGCACTAATTCCTCAAAGCGTCCTGCGTGGTCCCAAAACATTCCCACAGTCGCGCATTGGTTTTTGGCTTATGGCGGAACCTTAAAACTTCTCTCCAGCAAAGCTAAGCGCCGGCGGATGTTTTCTTCCGGTTGTTATGTCGTGCAGAGAACGCTGCTCTTCCAGTTATTTCTTGAGACTTGCTTCAGGCCCTTTCGCGTTTGCAAAATTCCGCGAGCATCTCCACTCAGTGCCGCCTATTCCAAACACGTATTTGCGCAGAAATATCAAACGCCTGAGCACCATTTCCCTACCGCCCCTTCTCAACCAGGCTCTTTAATCCACATAATACGTACGCAGGACGCCGCTGCTACGCGCACGGGATGTCACCCTGTACTAAAGTTTTCTCCCAAACAGTAGCCTAAGTGCTTTGGTTTGGTCAGAAAAAGATGGTGAGACAAAAAGGCAAAGATAATAAAATTCGGGGACGGTGATTACTAAACATCGGCAGCTTTCCTATTATAATTAAAAAGCTAAAGTTGTTTGCCGGTATATTTTCGGCACGAGTACCGAAAATCGCCCAGAAAAGCAAACTGACCACGAAAATTACTTTAAGGCTTTCCTACCGAACCGCTTAACTCTGCAGCCAGAAAATGAAAAGCATATGGTAAGAAAAGCGTACCATGCTTGGACCCGCTGCGGTGGCTCAGTGGTTAGGGCGCTCGGCTACTGATCCGAAGTTCCCGGGTTCGAACCCGACCGCGGCGGCTGCGTTTTTATGGAGGAAAAACGCTAAGGCGCCCGTGTGCTGTGCGATGTCGGTGCACGTTAAAGATCCCCAGGTGGTCGAAATTATTCCGGAGCCCTCTGCTACGGCACCTGTTTCTTACTTTCTTCTTTCTCTCCCTCATTTATCCCTTCCCTTACGGCGCGGTTCAGGTTTCCAACGATATATGAGACAGATACTGCGCCATTTTCTTTCCCCAAAAAACCAATTATTATTATTATTACCATGCTTGGCATCTAACGAAAGGGAGAATTTATTCCGAAGACATGTGCCAGGATGTACATTTTTAGATCCGCTTCCACTGTTTTTCTACATTTATGCCAATTTCCCGTTATGAGAGATATCCGTTGTTCGCGAAGTCAAGAAAGTGCAGCGCGGGTCCCCGTTGCGGCCCCTTGTTAGTGCAAGATATCCAACCTTACTAAATAAACTATAGGCCGAGTAGTAAAGTGGCTGGAACAAAACGGCGGTGATAGCAGGTGGTTGTCATAATCTTTCTCTTGCCATGCCAAGCGACAGTGGCACTAAAGGCAGCTTACCATCCCAGCGGTGTTCTGGCAAATGCCTATGTCTCTGTAGACGATGCAGACGCTACGGAAAAGAGAACTTAACACTGGCATAGACCTAAACGCTTAGCTCGGTGTGTGTGCAGCAAGAATTCTGTCATGATGTGTGGGGCCTGCAGCATGCAGTGGGACGCCGGACTCATGTAAAGGCCTACTGGCAGTGATAAAATGGTATATGTGATAGTGTCAGGAAGATACGCAGGCGGGCGCGGAACTTTGATAAATGAGGTGAATAGAATGCTGAAGTAGGTAGTTATTTAAACCTGGATAGCTGCCGCCTCCGCAACATGCCATGGGCTTCTTGAACGCTAATCTCGGGAACGGAACTGATCGGGATGTCCCTGCGCGTTCGAATCGATCAAAGAGAGCTGCTGAATTTCGTTATAGCTTCCTACTTAGGCAGACCTCTCAGAACGGAAGCGCCCGCCCGTGAGAGGAAACAGCCCGTTTGCACGCTTTGTAATCTGAGTAGGCGGGTCGTTGCTAAGGGTGTAAGAACCTTCAGATAAGTTCCAAGTAAATGTCAACGGTTTATCGTAATAGGTAAGATAATACGTTTACCTGTGGATAGTGTAAGGGTGTGCTGTGAGCTGACATTTTAAAGCAGCCATACTCTAATCGCAATCAAATCCAAATTATTTTCAGACTTCGTGCAGAGCGCCATAGTTATCCTCAACCTGGGCCAGTCGGCGCGGTGGATGTTGAGATTCAAATATACGTGAATAATAGATCGATATTTGTTGGTAAGTACCGACATGGCTTTCTTTCTTGGCAAACGTATCTCCTTCTGGTACCGAATTTAGCGAAAAGTTACGCCACCACGTGGTTTCATAGGAAAATCGCCAGCTTTTCGAACTTTCAACATTTCTTTAAGGGCCGAAACTGGACACGTCCTACATGCTTTCTACACGTAGGAGGAACGTTTCCGCACTGAAATGATATTAAACCATATCGCTTTTTTGGGGGCAATAAAAATGTTGCTGCAATAAAATGTTGGGCAACTTTCATGGACCGACAATGTGTTCTTTGCCCGAGAAACTAGCCCTCGAAAACTGGATGTCTTCTTCGATCCTCCCGCACTCTCATCGGCCTCATCATGCAGGGCAGCAAAACCCAGCTGGATATGTCGTTTCCACGTTTGGTATGATTTGCCTTGTCCGTTGAAAATATGGCCGAGCATAATTCTCGAAAATGGACAACTCGTCTCAGAGCACAATAATCTATATTTCGTCTCGAAAACAATTTGGAGCAAGCAATGCTTTCTGACGTACTATAGTTTCTACATCTTTGGAATACTCGAAAAAAAAGAGCCAAAAGCGGAGGCAAACACGAAGTGCAGTAAGTAAGCACGCACACAAATCAGGCTCAATAATTTTTTTTTCATTTCAAACGCGCTTTGTTCTATTGCTTGTCTGGGTTTTGTTGAAGGAGTAAAATTAATAAATGAATATATATAAAACTGCAATGTCTGCGCGCCTTTAGGGCCCCATCTGTGCTCGTTTCTCGCGGATTTGTTCAGTTTTTTCAACAATTTAGAATCCCGAGCGAATGCATCTTATCTTGTTAACTGCGTCATCTTTTTCAGTGCAGACAAATGTATATTTGTCCGGAACGAGTACTTAACGCTTGCTTCCTTCTTCACAGGAGCTCCAGTGGCCTAGAAAAAAATCGCTATTGCTTGCAAGTTTATCTCAGACATCTACAAAGAACATTTCAGTTCACATTAAATATTTGCATGTTTGTAGTGTTTTTAAAGCACCTACTATTGCAGTGTAAACCTTGGGCGAAAAGAGAACAATGTTTAGGAACTGAAATGCAGCCTTAATAAAGTCAACCCTTTGTTTAGACAAACTGAGACACGCCAGACTTATTTTCTTAAGTCTTCCGCACTGCGGAATCGCTCTGAATTCACGGCTGTGTACCAATATACATATACGCTAACAAGTTTCTGCACACACGCGCGTACACACACACGCACACGATCGCGTTTGTTTTTACAATTTTGTAAATTATCAGTGTCAGAATAAATTTTTGACAAAGCTGCACTGAACACCTCTATTCACAGGCTCATCAGGTTCACAGGCTCATATGACCCGCCGCATGAAATCATTGAAGATTTTTCGCCCGACTTACGGCCAAATTCACTCGCGAGAGCCGATGTGACGCGTTTTGGCATCACGTTTATCAAAGCGAGTTCTGTGTATGCATGTATCGGCTGGGACACTTAAAGCAAACTCTGCTCTTGTGGAGATGACTACTGCGGGAATATGGGCGCCTATCCTTCTACCCCTCGCAGCGAGGAGAGGCGGAGGGCTTCACGCAGCAGTGGCCGCGCCTTTCGTCTGCTCTAAGCCTGCTCCTCCTGGCAACGCCAATCGTGTACCCGAGTGCTCCCGCGCCTTTTCTTTCTTGATAACCTCCTGACATTCACACAGCCTTTCCTCTGACACAGAAGGTCAGCGCACTGTCCACGCAGCCACCGCAGTGGCTGAGTGGTTATGACTCTCGGCTGCTGGCCCGAAAGACGCGGGTTCGATCCCAGCCGCGGCGGTCGAATTTCTATGGAGGCGAAATTCTAGAGGCCCGTGTACTGTGCGATGTGAGTGCACGTTAAAGAACCCCAGGTGATCGAAATTCCCGGAGCCCTTCACTACGGCGTCTCTCATAGCCTGAGTCGCTTTGGGACGTTAAACCCCAATAAACCAAACCAAACTGTCCACGCATTTGGCACAACTGCTATTGCCAGTAGCTAGTAAAGACGCTCTCAAAGCTGCTGTTGCGCATGTTAGCGTCGCCATGCACCGGAGGCACGTTAGGCAGTAAATACTCGTCGTCCACTGCCGCTGGTATAAGTACTGCCAGCGTTGTTTGCTGGTGGGTATTTCGCAAAAATATTGCGCCAGTTCATTTAGCCAGGAGGTTCTTTCTCTGTTGTGACAATTAAAGTACGCTCCAGCGTTCAACAATTACCGATGAACCACTAGGATGCACCCGTTGTGAAAATAAATTTTGCCTTTCTACTTCCTATTTTTCTTTTCTGTTTGCTGAACAGACTTTCGATAGACCTTTCCTTTCTTGTGACACCAGTAAGTTCGCTGTAAACTGATTTTTTTTACACTTGCATTTCTTCTTGCAGAAGGAAGCCTGCTTCGAACTGAGTTACGACTACAGTATTTGAAGAAAATAAACCTATCTTGGCTTCCTTTGTTCCAGAGTTAATAGAAAGCAAGTAAAGCACACTGCTTTGTCCTTTCTATTTGCTTTCTTCTCCCTTTTGCTTCCTTCCTGGACTGGTTTTTAAATAATTATATTTCATGATATTAATCGATAAAAATCTAAACGCGTGTATTTTCATGACCCTATAAAAAGCTTCCATTTGTCGAACAATTGTTTTTGCATTCTTCACACTGCCTTAATTGTTGTTGCATTCCGATTAAATTTTCAAATAGTGTCAAATACCTAGGTATACTTGTTCACAAAGGTATGTCTTGGAATAGTCATCTTACCTTAGTATGTAGCAAACTTCGTGGTTTATCATGTGTACTATACAATGTTCGATATTTATTACTTTTTCAGAGTGGCAAGCTTATTGCGCATTCCCTTATTTATGGTATCCTCAGATATGGAGTCACTGTGTTTTGTCACTGCTTAAAAACTTGGCGAATGAAATTAAATGCAATACTACGGAACATTCTTCGATCCGTGGCACATAGCTTGGACGTTTCAGCTGATTGCAATTTATTTTCGTTTTTAAAACTGCCCTCTTTTGATGCCCTCTTTCATAACGGAGTTATTCGTGCTTACTTTTGGGGAAGTGAGTTTTTGGTTCCTTTCATTCCTGTTCGTTCTTTTCGACAGCACCCTTGTTTTACGGTACCTCGCTGCTACACTCATTATATACCCAAAATTTTCAGATCTCTGCCTGATTCTGTCTTTTCAGTTTCTTCGCTGTAACATTTAAAACATTTCTTAAACACCCTTGTGTCGGTAACTTAAACTGTTTCTTTGTTCTTGCTTACTTTTGGTATTAAGGGCGTTTATTATTTTAATTAGAATAAGGCTCAGTCTCTTTCTTTTTTCTTTCCCAATCAAAGAGTTTCATTGTTTGTAGACTATGTAGCCTTTCATAAAAGGAAATACAGATAACATTCCTTCCTGTGTCCTCGAGGAAAGAGAGAAGTGCTTAAATGACGAATTAGTTACTACGCAAGAGGTAAATACAGCATACCAGAGTTCATTGTCACAGAAGTCAAATAAAATAAACGCATGAAGATATTCAGACAGTAAGGCGAAAAACTAAATACACCCACATGGCTCGATCGCAGGCTGCGTATATTTCATGCGACAACCTCTCGTGCATGCCATCCATATGGCTGACATACGTGGAGGCGGGGCAAACAAACTACTTTTCTACATTATGAACAGAATTCACAGCATCGCAGAAAATGCACGTTCATTCGTGAAATAAACGCCCGAATCTTCAGTGGTTATATATCAGCAGACTTGATATAGGCTTTGGTTGGATGGGTGCTGAAATAGCTTTACAGTTCTTTTATTTTTCGCGCCGCGTACAGCTTCCAGTGCGGGCGCACAGTGTGCGTTGATTGGCCTTGCTGTATATGCGTCACCAAAAAATTGGGGAGGGATCAGACGTCTGCGAAAGTAGTTAGATTTACCTTCGATGGTCAGAACTTTGCTGTAGGGAAGAGGTGGGCGGAGATGGGTCGAGAATAACAGTAGGTAGGCGAATGAGAAGCCCCTTAGCTATTGGGGGGGGGGGGGGGGGGGGGGGCGGGAAGGTGGCTGGTGAGTGATGGTTGAGGGGGGTGGACGCTTCGCTCTGCGAAGCTACAAACAGAAAGACACTGACATTTTCTCCTTGCTACAATGGCCCTGCTTGTGCAGTCAAAAGGCAAGGTTATCCCAAAAAATGGCCTATAAGTACTTGATGTCTGTCTCATTCAAGTCACAGGTAAAGCTTCAGACCATGATTTATTGTTGCTACAAACTGTAACAAAACCTTTTCTGACAAGGACGAAATGCTGCAGCTGCTTACTCCTCACTGGGCCCTTTTTTATTTCAGTCACGGGAGAACAGTAGATCTGGAAAAGCGAGGCGTGGCGGACCTAGACAGGCCTACAGAGGAAAAGGTTGGTCAGACGCGCTCCCTGTAAACCTATCCAGACGCTTAGTCGAGACTTACGGAAAAGATTTGTCTAAAACAAATCTGGACAGTCATCTAACCGCTCACCTATTTTATTTGTTTACAAATATCTTTCTCTCCGTGCTCACTACTCCCGAATGCCGCGAAACACAAAAATTTAAGGCCTGCGCGTTTAGTTCGTCGGTATCAAGAAGCATTTTGTTGCTGGCAACTTTCACCCAAGCATCTGTTTATCGGACCAGCAGACACATCAATGAGATCCCTAAACAAATCTACGCAAGCCTTTTCTAGCTTTTCTTCCTTTACTTCTGAGCGCTGAGGAAGGCCTTTGGCAGATAGGCGGTTTTTGCGGCGTGTATCCCGCCTTTTATGCCTGCAAAGTAGCAGTGTCCGAGGACAATCTTTGCTCCTCTAGCTCCGGCGGATGGCTCTTGGAGCCCCCCCCCCCCCCACACACACACACACACACATAGTTTCTCTCTCGCATTGCTCTTGTCCTTCGTGCCGCCGCCTTAGTCACTCGCGCGAAGGTTTTGATGGCTGCTCGTATCGCGGCTTATTGGATTAAGCGCGAGATGAACGGCGCCAGTTCTGCGGCGGAACTCCATACGCGGCGTCTTACGGTGAGACGGCGTAAAACGGCGATACTATCCGGGCGCTGCCGATCGACGTGCCACTGCTGCTGGGAAAGTTTAGGGGCTGTATATTCGGGCTCCCGGGCCCTATCTGCCGCCGCTATACACAGCCGCATATACGCGCCAGAGGATGATTCTGTTCTCAGTTCCCACCACCGCTGGCGCTCTTGTCGGAGGAAAGCTATCGCCGCTGTTGGCCACGGCCGGCGTCCATCTCCCTTTTATTCGCTGCCGCAGCCCGCGCGGCTGGTGTTTCTCAGGGCGGCCCTGCAGGGAGGATGGACGCCGATAACGGACGTCCTGCGCAATACGACAGGGGCCTTTACGCGCCCACAGCGTTTACGCGCCCGCAGTGTTTACAGGTAATTTCGGACACTGCAGCCTTTTCCGCTTATGTCATAGGGGAAAATACAGAGATATGAAGAAGAAAAGAATTGGCAGGTGTAGGTAATGAACCTCAAGCCACTCCCCCGCAGTGGGTATGTGCCAGCAATGTCTGAGGCCTACCTACCTCAAGCCAGCCCCATCTCTTAGCGGCGCCTGAGCGAAAAATGCGCAAATTGA